>NC_069502.1:85835042-85852542 GCF_027579735.1 Bombina bombina | reverse complement strand
AAGCACCAATAACATTGATAATAACAATATTGAAATATCTAAAAATATTTAATCATGTGTAAAAGTATTCTATTATTAAACTACATTACTAAGTATAATACTTACATTTTTTAAGATAACTCTTTATCAAAGTGCGCATTTTTTATTGCCTCCGGTACAAATCGTATCTTTTCAGACATTGTTTTCTTGTTCTTTTTTGCCCAGATACTCTCCTCACTCTTCGCACCATCTCACATAGAATTCTGTTTCTTGTGTCCTGATCCAAAGTGAAAATCACTTTTTTCTTTTGGGGAAAATATTTATCCTTAGTATAGGAAATAATTAATAATTCTCCAATCGAGAACTTCTTGGATTGTGGCATTTTCAAAATATTCTTCAAACTCTACTCACTCACGGAACTAATTTTGTTTATAAAATGCGCAATTTTGTAACCTAACGCCTATTTTTTTTATAGCAATAAATTGGTTACATATTTTTTGTAATAGTATCCAAATCCTGTTTTGAGTATACGTGATGTGTTTTTTTTATACATTAGAATTACATTGAAACATTGTATAGAACTGCGCAACAACAGCACTATTTTTTTGGCAACAGTAAGAAATGATTAATGTAACCGTTGATTTGTTGAAATAAAAAACAACATTATATTACAATGTAATGATTTTGAACATAAACATTGTTATTCATAACCCGATTATCTTTATTTACGTTACATTTTTACAACTAAAAAAAAAATGCAATAAAAAAAATCCATTGGAAATCCATGTATTCCATATGAAATAAAAACTGCGACATAAAGGTCTTTCTAGAACATAAGTATACAGTATACGCCCCTTTTCATCAACTACATAGATACTTGTTTTGAAACCGTTATAAAAAGACAACTTTAGTTTGTATCAAAAATATTGTTATTTTTTGCGCTCTTTAGTATCTCATTTTTACAATGGCATCTGCCCAAGCTGGAAAGACCAAAAGCGGGAGAAGTATAATGTTTACTCATCGGCAAAATTGTATTTTGGTAGAATCGGTTATCGAACACTACAATGAAATTATTGGGTACCAAGCCAGAACTGTAAACCCACAGAGAAAAAGATCAATTTGGACACAAATCAGTAGATCTGTTTCAGCAGAAGGAAGTTTTCCGAAGGATGTAAGGGCCTGTCGGAAGAGGGTAGCTGATATTAGAAAAAACATTAAGAAAAAGGTTTGCAGAGAAAAGCAATCTTCCAAAGGAACCGGTGGAGGTCCCGAATATAGGACAGAATTAACGGACTTTGAGCAGATGCTTTATGCAAGGATGGGTGATGCCGTTGTCGTTGGCCTGGATGTTCCAGCAGACACTATGGATTTTAGAGGTAAGTTAAAGGTACATTAAACCCAAAAATTGCATGCTCTGGAGGATCTGGAGGAGGAGTTCAGGTGTGTGGTCACATATCGCACCTGCTCTGATTTACCTTCCCCCAAGCTGTTGGCGAGAGATTCGCGCCCAAACCCATAGACCAAGGGAGGCTTGAACAGCTGAATACATCGCTGCCAGAACCTCCATAAGTGCCACAATATCGCACTTTAAAGCTACATCTGACTGTCTTTGAAAGGCTCACTCTTATTTGTATTTAACTCTACAACAGGCAGACATCTTGTGCTGCTATACAGAGACTATCTCAGGGACGCAGCAGCGAACCAACATACTCACTGAGAAGAACAACTATCCCGATACTATAAGGGCAGTAGACAGGAGAAATAACTTACCCAGCAGTGCTAAGAGAAAGTTGGTCGATTAAGCCCGCCCGGGGAATCACTAATCCTGGACCCATAGAAGTTACCTGTGCCCTGGTGGGTGACTCCTCTCTCTTAGGTTGGCCTGAATTCTGTAATTGACCCCCCGCAGCCTGACTGGTAAGAAGATCTTACTTGCTGCCACAGTACTAATTACCGGCATACGCATCCGTGCGGGGGACGTATCTTCTCTAATCAGGCTTGAATCCTGTCTGCACCTGTCTGTCGGTAATCCAGCCGGTAAGAAAGACTTTTACCTTTTACTGCTCGGCTGAATATTGCTGTCTGCACCCCTGCGAGGGATTCCTCTTTCCCAGGTCGGTTTTGTATCCTGTGCCCACCTGCTTCTGGCTGCCCGGCTTACAAGAAAGACCTTACCTGCTGTAGCACTGCCAAGTTATTTGCGCTGTGGGCCACCGGTTCGCTCTAACAACGCTCACAAAGCTCCCTCCCACTGAAGCTGCGAGAGGGATAGGATCTGCTCAGACCGGCAAAGGCTTTTTTGTTTCGGGCTCATCTGTGATTCCTCATCAGTCACGGTCACAACTCCTGGCTAAAGATTAACAGCAGCCACGGCCATCTGATAAGACCACCCAAAACCCCCCTCCCAACGGTGCTGCGTGAGGGGTAGGTGCCGGGTAAATCTGCAGAGCTGTTTGTGTAAAAACCCTGGGGAAGACCTCACTTCAGCTGTTTTCAAAGGAATCGCTGCACAGAACTTTCAGATCCCACTTTTTGTCCCTCCTGGTCTGCTGGTAATCCCTGTTAGATCCCCTTCCCTTGCTCTCTGCCTGGTTCGGAGTGCACGGAGAAGGTTAAAAGAGGCACAACACAGCTGGGGACGGCCACCAAGAGAGCTGGTAACGTATACAAACAGTGAATGTTGGTTCTATTTCTCTTCCCTCTCTCTGCTGATTTAGCTGGGCGGACAATACCCTTTGGGTACCTGCAAAAGGTGTCAAGGCTGGAATCCCCTGGAACTTACCAAATTAATACACGGGACAATAGCACAGAACTTTGCATATAAAATAGACTACACTGGGTACTATTGTGACTAAGCAAAGTGTACAATTAGAACTTTTTTTTCAGACTATCTCTCTCATTATAGAGGACACCACTAAATATCACATGTCATTTTGGTTTAATCATACTCTGTTTTATTTAATAATAAGAGATACCCTTCTATAACTTAAGGCTATTACAGAAAGTTGTTTACATAAACTGATCACAAAGGCCTAGATTTGGAGTTTTGTCGGTAACGACCCGAAAAACTAACGCAGGCTTTTTTCTGGCCGCACCATAAAAATAACTCTGGTATCGAGAGTCCACATAAAGGCTGCGTTAGGCTCCAAAAAAGGAGCGTAGAGGTTTTTTAACGCAGCTTCAACTCTCGATACCAGAGTTGCTTACGGACGCGGCCAGCCTCAAAAACGTGCTTGTGCACGATTCCCCCATAGGAAACAATGGGGCTGTTAGAGCTGAAAAAAAACCAAACACCTGCAAAAAAGCCGCGTTCAGCTCCTAACGCAGCCCCATTGTTTGCTATGCGGTAACCCTTCCTACGTCTGCACTTAACACTCTAACATGTACCCCGAGTCTAAACACCCCTAACCTTACACTTATTAACCCCTAATCTGCCGTCCCCGCTATCGCTGACCCCTGCATATTATTATTAACCCCTAATCTGCCGCTCCGTAAACCGCCGCTACTTACATTATCCCTATGTACCCCTAATCTGCTGCCCTAACATCGCCGACCCCTATATTATATTTATTAACCCCTAATCTGCCCCCCACAACGTCGCCTCCACCTGCCTACACTTATTAACCCCTAATCTGCCGACCGGACCTGAGCGCTACTATAATAAAGTTATTAACCCCTAATCCGCCTCACTAACCCTATCATAAATAGTATTAACCCCTAATCTGCCCTCCCTAACATCGCCGACACCTAACTTCAATTATTAACCCCTAATCTGCGGACCGAATCTCGCCGCTATTCTAATAAATGTATTAACCCCTAAAGCTAAGTCTAACCCTAATACTAACACCCCCCTAAGTTAAATATAATTTAAATCTAACTAAATTAATTAACTCTTATTAAATAAATTATTCCTATTTAAAGCTAAATACTTACCTGTAAAATAAATCCTAATATAGCTACAATATAAATTATAATTATATTATAGCTATTTTAGGATTTATATTTATTTTACAGGTAACTTTGTATTTATTTTAACCAGGTACAATAGCTATTAAATAGTTAAGAACTATTTAATAGCTAAAATAGTTAAAATAATTACAAATTTACCTGTAAAAGAAATCCTAACCTAAGTTACAAATAAACCTAACACTAGACTATCAATAAATTAATTAAATAAACTACCTACAATTACCTACAATTAACCTAACACTACACTATCAATAAATTAATTAAATACAATTGCTACAAATAAATACAATTAAATAAACTAGCTAAAGTACAAAAAATAAAAAATAACTAAGTTACAAAAAAGAAAAAAATATTTACAAACATAAGAAAAATATTACAACAATTTTAAACTAATTACACCTACTCTAAGCCCCCTAATAAAATAACAAAGCCCCCAAAATAAAAAAATGCCCTACCCTATTCTAAATTACTAAAGTTCAAAGCTCTTTTACCTTACCAGCCCTGAACAGGGCCCTTTGCGGGGCATGCCCCAAGAAATACAGCTCTTTTGCCTGTAAAAAAAAACATACAATACCCAAGCCCCCCAACATTACAACCCACCACCCACATACCCCTAATCTAACCCAAACCCCCTTAAATAAACCTAACAGTAAGCCCCTGAAGATCATCCTACCTTGTCTTCACCATACCAGGTTCACCGATCGGTCCAGAAGAGCTCCTCCGATGTCCTGATCCAAGCCCAAGCGGGGGGCTGAAGAGGTCCATGATCCGGCTGAAGTCTTCATCCAAGCGGGCCAGAAGAGGTCTTCCATCCGATTGAAGTCTTCATCCAAGCGGCATCCATCCGGAGCGAAGCGGCAGCATCCTGAAGACCTCCACTGCGGAACATCCATCCTGGCCGACGACTGAACGACGAATGACGGTTCCTTTAAATGACGTCATCCAAGATGGCGTCCCTCGAATTCCGATTGGCTGATAGGATTCTATCAGCCAATCGGAATTAAGGTAGGAATATTCTGATTGGCTGATGGAATCAGCCAATCAGAATCAAGTTCAATCCGATTGGCTGATCCAATCAGCCAATCAGATTGAGCTTGCATTCTATTGGCTGATCGGAACAGCCAATAGAATGCGAGCTCAATCTGATTGGCTGATCGGAATTCGAGGGACGCCATCTTGGATGACGTCATTTAAAGGAACCGTCATTCGTCGTTCAGTCGTCGGCCAGGATGGATGTTCCGCGGTGGAGGTCTTCAGGATGCTGCCGCTTCACTCCGGATGGATGCCGCTTGGATGAAGACTTCAATCGGATGGAAGACCTCTTCTGGCCCGCTTGGATGAAGACTTCAGCCGGATCATGGACCTCTTCAGCCCCCCGCTTGGGCTTGGATCAGGACATCGGAGGAGCACTTCTGGACCGATCGGTGAACCTGGTATGGTGAAGACAAGGTAGGATGATCTTCAGGGGCTTAGTGTTAGGTTTATTTAAGGGGGGTTTGGGTTAGATTAGGGGTATGTGGGTGGTGGGTTGTAATGTTGGGGGGCTTGGGTATTGTATGTTTTTTTTTACAGGCAAAAGAGCTGTATTTCTTGGGGCATGCCCCGCAAAGGGCCCTGTTCAGGGCTGGTAAGGTAAAAGAGCTTTGAACTTTAGTAATTTAGAATAGGGTAGGGCATTTTTTTATTTTGGGGGGCTTTGTAATTTTATTAGGGGGCTTAGAGTAGGTGTAATTAGTTTAAAATTGTTGTAATATTTTTCTTATGTTTGTAAATATTTTTTTATTTTTTTGTAACTTAGTTCTTTTTTATTTTTTGTACTTTAGCTAGTTTATTTAATTGTATTTATTTGTAGCAATTGCATTTAATTAATTTATTGATAGTGTAGTGTTAGGTTAATTGTAGGTAATTGTAGGTAGTTTATTTAATTAATTTATTGATAGTCTAGTGTTAGGTTTATTTGTAACTTAGGTTAGGATTTCTTTTACAGGTAAATTTGTAATTATTTTAACTATTTTAGCTATTAAATAGTTCTTAACTATTTAATAGCTATTGTACCTGGTTAAAATAAATACAAAGTTACCTGTAAAATAAATATAAATCCTAAAATAGCTATAATATAATTATAATTTATATTGTAGCTATATTAGGATTTATTTTACAGGTAAGTATTTAGCTTTAAATTGGAATAATTTATTTAATAAGAGTTAATTAATTTCGTTAGATTTAAATTATATTTAACTTAGGGGGGTGTTAGTATTAGGGTTAGACTTAGCTTTAGGGGTTAATACATTTATTAGAATAGCGGCGAGATTCGGTCGGCAGATTAGGGGTTAATAATTGAAGTTAGGTGTCGGCGATGTTATGGAGGGCAGATTAGGGGTTAATACTATTTATTATAGGGTTAGTGAGGCGGATTAGGGGTTAATAACTTTATTATAGTAGCGCTCAGGTCTGGTCGGCAGATTAGGGGTTAATAAGTGTAGGCAGGTGGAGGCGACGTTGTGGGGGGCAGATTAGGGGTTAATAAATATAATATAGGGGTCGGCGGTGTTAGGGGCAGCAGATTAGGGGTACATAAGGATAACGTAGGTGGCGGCGCTTTGCGGTCGGCAGATTAGGGGTTAATAAGTGTAGGCAGGTGGAGGCGACGTTGAGGGGGGCAGATTAGGGGTTAATAAATATAATACAGGGGTCGGCGGTGTTAGGGGCAACAGATTAGGGGTACATAAGGATAACGTAGGTGGCGGTCGTCAGATTAGGGGTTAAAAAATCTTTTTCGAGTGTCGGCGATGTGGGGGGACCTCGGTTTAGGGGTACATAGGTAATTTATGGGTGTTAGTGTACTTTAGAGTACAGTAGTTAAGAGCTTTATAAACCGGCGTTAGCCCAGAAAGCTCTTAACTACTGACTTTTTTCCTGCGGCTGGAGTTTTGTCGTTAGATGTCTAACGCTCACTTCAGAAACGACTCTAAATACCGGAGTTATAAAAATCCCATTGAAAAGATAGGATACGCAATTTACGTAAGGGGATCTGCGGTATGGAAAAGTCGCGGCTGGAAAGTGAGCGTTAGACCCTATTTTGAGTGACTCCAAATACCAGCGGTAGTCTAAAACCAGCGTTAGGAGCCTCTAACGCTGGTTTTCACGGCTACCGCCAAACTCCAAATCTAGGCCAAAGTGAGGCTAAGAGATTACATCCTAAGATATCTTGTTTAAAATCGCAATGCCTCTACTTTTCTAGTTGTACAGACATATTGTTGCAATTGAAAGAGCTTAACTAGATAATCGTATTATTTCATTTCCTTGTTTTAGTTAATAACAAGAGATATTTTTCTACAACTTGAGGCTACTACATAAAGCTGTTTATGCAAGTTGCTAACAAAGTCGCATTTTGTACATCACTAACAATAGAATGCAGGTTGAAGCACTGATACTGTTTAAACTAAACAGGTTGTTTTGTTGCGGGGAACTCACAGAGTTAAAAAGAAAAGAGGAAGGGGAGAAAGGGGAAGAAGGGTAGAGGAAGGGAATGGGGGAAGAAAGGGGGAGAAGTGAAAAAAAGGGAGGGGGACAGTAACTGTATAGAAGCCCCCACAATTTTACACTTTCCCAACAAAGCCTCCCCCTATTTAGGAGGCTAAGAGACTATACTCTAAGATATTTTGTTTTGTTTAAAACTCACAATGTCTCTATTTTTCTAGCTGTACAGATACATTACTTCAATTGAAGGAGGTTAATCTGATAACCGTATTATCTCATTTCATTTAGGCATCACCCCTCCCTCCCTAGAATTTATAAGCTAACCAATTCTTCCTGGGAGGTAGATGAAGGTCTGATTGAAATAACTTAGATCAGAAGCTTCAACTGAATTAAGTTAAAATACCCCTTTTTTCTTTTTTTTTTTCTTTTTTGACACACTTTTGGACCTAGCTGGTAATTTTTGTAACTGTGTATACCTGGATAACTTTCCAAGCCTATTTATCTCCTGGAAAATAGAATAATTGCCTGTGCACCCAGGAATCCTTTATGTTTCTAAACTTGGAATCTACCTGAGTCTGCAGAAATATAATCTCTCTGCTGATTCTTCTCATAGACATACAGGTCTCTTGAAATCAGTGTATCCCCCCTGTCACGGCCTAAAGGAAAATTTCTATAATCTTTTATTTTCTGCTGGAATCCCTTTTTTTTTTTTTTTTCCCCTCTTCCCCACTTTTTTTTCACTTCACATATGCTTTTTTTTTTTTTTTTTTTTTTCTCACCTTCACCTTCTTATGACACAAAAGGGTAACATCACCCCTCGAACCTCACATTGAATTCAAATTTCTCAGACTCACTCACTTCCACTGGGTATTTCTTACCCCCTTCAATTAATTTATAATCACAGCACTTTTTAACCACAACTCACTTCACTACTTGGACAATCCTACATAGTAATCTTTATATCACCTCACTATTTATGGATAGATTTTTACACGGGCACCCTAAAACCCCTCCTTTGGCCATGACGGGGAGACAAAAAGAAAAGAGGAATAAAACTGTCCTAGAAACCTCTGCTGATATACAAACACCTCTTACTCAGTCACCTCAGAACAATTAGATATTCACTCATTAGTTTCTAAAATCTCTGAAGCACTATCTCCTAAATTTGACCTATTAGAAAAAGAAATTAGACGAGACATTGCTTCCCTATCTACTGAGGTAAAACAGTTCGCTTCCAGATTATCTGAAGCCGAACAAAGAATTTCAGATCTGGAAGACCTGACCGTTAACTATAAAACTAATGTTGAATCTACAAATAATATTCTATCAAGAATGCAAAACAAAATTGATGATCTAGAGGATAGATCGAGAAGGAACAACCTCAGGATCATAGGGGTTCCTGAGGAAGGGCAACACGAAGACTTGGAGAAGTTAGTTACGGTCACACTCCCCAGGCTATTACAATTATCAGAATTTCACTCGTCTATAATTATAGAAAGAGTACACATAGTAGGCCAACCCAACACACACAGAAACAACACCCGGCCAAGACCCATTATTGTACAATTTTTAAACTTTCAACACAAGATGCTATTACTCCAGGCTTTTCGCAAACAGCAACCTATTTATCTAAATGAGGTCAAAATCTACCTGTTTCAGGACTATTCTATAGGCACAGCCACAAAACGAAGGGAAATTGCTCCACATTGCACTAATTTCATTAAGAAAGGGGTGCAAGCAACCCTGCTATACCCAGCAAGGTTGAAACTCTCCCTTGATGGTCATACACATCTCTTTGATACAGCACAAGAAGCAGCTAAATTTTATGCTGAATCTTTCCCACAGGATAAAAACTGAGTAAAGTTAATCACCCAAACAGAGACACTCACTTAGAGTGAGTCCAATGAACAAGCAGACAGCATACGGGATGGGGCTGGGAAGCAAGGGTAAAATCATTTTTTATCCCTCCCATCCTTCCCCCCCCCTTTTTTTTTTTTTTTTTTTGTGTTGCTGCCCTTTATCACTTTAAATCAAAATGGCAGCGGGGAGTAATTTAAAAATGACCTCCTGGAATATTGGAGGCCTCACCTCTCCCATCAAACGGAAAGCCATACTTGCCCAACTAAGAAAGATAAACACTGATGTAGCTTTCCTACAGGAAACCCGCTTAAAACCAGAGGAAGTTTTAAAACTTAAATCTTCCTGGGTTAGGGAAGTCTTTTTCTCTTCTACTACACAAAGAAAGGGTGGGGTAGCAATCCTCATTGGGAAGAAACTCCCCTATGAGGTAATACAACTAGCCACAGACCAGGAAGGAAGAAACCTATTGATAAAAATCAAGATTTTAAATACATTATTTACATTATGTAATGTATATATGCCCCCAATGTTTTTAATCTTCCCTTTTGGGAAAACTTGCAAAATAAGCTCCTTTCATTTACAGAAGGGTATCTGATACTCAGAGGCGATTTCAACATGGCTCCTCAATACCCGTTGGATAGGCTTAGACAGAATTCTATTCCAATTAAAACAAAACGAGATAATTAGGAGTCCAAACTATTCATTAGACTGTTTCGTAACCTAAAACTTCGTGATATTTGGAGACTCCAAAATCCTGACAATAGAGATTATATGTGCCACTCGAGAGCGCATAAAACTCTTTAGAGAATCGACCTTTTTCTAGCAGATGAAAAAATATGTAAAATGAAAGTGTCCACCAAGATCTTACCTATAACCATATCGGATCACACTCCGATTACTCTCGAGTTCCACTTAAATTCTTCAGGGTACAGGAATGGTAGCTTTGTATTTCCACGATATTTAACTTCAGATTTAAAATTTAAAAACTGGCTTGTCTCCAGATTTCAAGAATTTGCACTGTTTAATCAACAACATACTTCCAAACCTGCCCTATTTTGGGAAACTGCAAAGGCGGTCCTTCGTGGGGAAATATTAGCATATTCCATATCCAGGTCCAAGAAAATTAAAAGGAGGGAAAATTAAGTCTTAAGGGCCATTACAAACGCATATAATCGTTACATCTTAAATAAAACCTTAGAAAACTGGACTAGATATAATTCAGCACTAGCGGAGAGGGATTCTTTTCTTCTTTATAAAACTACCCAGAGAGACCTTAGGCTACAGGCCAAACTATATCATTATGGTAACAAAACAGGGAAGCTTTTGGCTAACCTGGTTAAAATTGAAAAAGGTTCTCGCATAATAAAATCTATCATTAATGGCAGCAAAAACCTTAATTCCCCCGAAGAAATTTGTGGAGTATTCGCAGAATACTACGAATCTTTATATACTTCTAAGGTTTCTAATAAACTCCAGAGAGAGAATTTCTGGGATAAACTAGTTTTTCCATCCTTGTCGCCTGATCTGCTCCAAACATTGCAATCCCCCTTTACTGAAGCAGAAATTTCAACAACGATTCAAAGACTGTCCTCCAATAAAGCTCTGGGACCGGATGCACTTCCAAATGAGTTTTACAAAATATTAGCACCCGAAATAATACGCCACCTAACTTCACTTTTTAATGACATCTACATTTCTGGTAATTCACCAACTAAAGAATTTGTTGCGTCATATACAACCCTCATCTTAAAACAGGGGAAAGACCCAAATAAAAAGGAGTCATATAGACCTATTGCGCTATTAAACACGGACTATAAACTCCTGACATCTATCCTAGCGCATAGACTCCAACCACTGATTTCAACTATCATCCATAAAGACCAAGTTGGTTTCTTATCGAACCGAAACTCATCAGCCAAAATAAGGGAAGTATTTACGCTAATAGAACATTTCAAGAGGCTTGAGGCGGGGGAGATGGGGGGAGAGGACACCCCTGATATGGCAATTATATCTATCGACGCTGAAAAAGCGTTCGATTCAGTACACCATGATCATTTAAGTTTTGCGCTACAGCAGTTCGGACTTAGAGGCAACTTCCTGCGTTTATTTAATAACTTATATAGTAATACATGTACGAGAATCATGGATAATGATGGTTTAACACAAGATATAAGATTAGGAAGAGGAACCAGACAGGGGTGTCCTCTTTCCCCGTTACTTTTCAATTTGGCCATCGAACCCCTTGCTATCCAAATTTGTCATCAACTTGAAGGGATCAAAATTAAGGAAAAAGAATTGCAAATTGCACTTTACGCAGACGATGTCCTGATTTATATTTCAAACACAGCCAGAAATATACCAAGACTTCTTGACATTATAGATCAGTTTAGCTCTTTTTCTGGTTATAAAGTGAATATTTTAAAATCTGAGTTATGTTGGCTTAAACACACAAAGGACTCCCATGTAGCTATTCCATTCTCCATAGTCCCAGATGCATTTAAATATCTAGGCATCTGGATTTCCCCCAACCCTAATGATTGGTATGAGTTAAATATCCCCCCGGTACTTAATAGAGTTAAGCAAGCTTTCAAAAACTGGCAGAATCTCCCTCTGTCCTTGTCAGGACGTATTGCTCTTTATAAAATGACTCTTCTCCCCAAAATTCTGTACGTCCTTCAGAATACTCCACTCATCTTGAAAACAAAAGATATCCTTTCCTTTAATTCGGCTCTTCGCTCCTTTATATGGCAAAGTAAAAAACCTAGGATCTCTCTTTCTAAATTAATGCTTACTACAGAATACGGGGGTCTTTCGCTACCAGATATTCAATTATATAATATAGTCTTCCAGGCTAGAGTGGTGGTAGATTGGTTAACAGGCGCTAATTACATTACGAGTCTTGATCTTGAAAATAACATAGCTTACCCATATTCTTTAATAGCGATACTACATTGTAATAACAATATAATTCCACCAGAAATAAAAAAAATGAAGTCCATCTATAACCCAATCCAGATGTGGAGAAAGATATGTTCTATACTGCATATTCAATTTAGGGTTTCACGCTTCTTACCTCTCTTAAATAACCCTCAATTTCAGGCTGGGATACAATCGGCTCTTTTCTCTAAATGGGAAACTCTGGGTTTAGTAAACATTGCTCAATTACTTGATTTTCCAAGAAAATGTATCAAAACCTTTGATTCTATTAAAGAGAATTTTCAGCTTTCTAATAAAAACTTCTTTGCTTATCATCAAGCAAGACACCTTGCACTTAAATTAGTAAATGATTTTGGATGGGACTGGTCTCTGGGTATACTTGAGAACTGGATATTATTAGTTAAAAATGGCCGGTCATCAATTTCATACATATACCAAAAATTGACCTCCTCCAAAGGTCCAGAAATAGTAGAAAAAATTCAGACTAAATGGATAGCAACCCTCCCGGAAAACTCAGTGGTCCTTCCTGTAGTAACTTCATCAATACAAGCAATCTCGAGTGCCACATTTTCTGCCACTTGGCGGGAGGCACATGTTAAGCTATTACATATGACGTACTTCTCGCCAGAGAAAGGAGTCAAATGTCGAAGTCGTAGTTTTAACAAATGCCCAAAATGCTCATACCCTTCGGCAAATCTCATTCATATGTTCTGGTATTGCCCAAAAATCAGGAATTGTTGGCTAAAAGCGCAATACTGGCTTACCAACCTGATGGGCATCACCCCACTGAAGCTATCCCCTGCAAATATAGTTTTCCCCACGGGGGACTTAGGCCTTCCCCAGGAGAAATTTAAACTCGTAGTTATGGTAATTCTAGCAATGAGGTATTTAATTTTGAAGAAGTGGAACTCGAGAGCAGTCCCGAGCATCGTAGAAATAAAAAACTGTTTGAAGAAACAGTGTATTATGGAACAATTAGACACTAACTTACAGAACGACCAGGATGTAAGAAGTTTTTTCTCTAAATGGTCAAATTTCATTAAAATCTTACCTACTAGTGAGATTGGTCACCTGATCTACCCATTCAGAGATACGGAATTGGTTCTCCTGGGAGTTTGATAAACTCCCTGCAGCCAATAAAGGGCTATAAACTTTTGAATTTCTTTTTTTTTTTTTTTTTTTTTGCCTACATACTGGAAGGATACTATGTAAGATTTATTGATGTAAGATCATTAAAACAAATCGATATAAAATCTGGGGAAGATTAGAGGAAGGGAGGAGGGGAAAGGGGGAAAAATCAAGAAAAAGCAGCATCAGGTGGTACGTTTAAAGAACGTAGTTGAATAATTCACTCAACTGTAATAACCCATGATTTTATTACTGTTTACTTATGATGTGGCCCTGGTGTTTTAAGGGCTGGTTTTGTTTGCAGGGTTCTTTTTTTTTCATTCTTATGCATTCTTTTTGCTTTTGTTGGAATTGATTTTATGTTTTGTTAAATACCCCTGATGCTTAATAAAAATAAAAAGATAAAGAAAAAAAAAAAGGTACATTAAACCCAGATTTTTTTTGTTCATGATTTAGAAAGATAATTACATTTTATACATCTTGGTTATTGAATTATATTATGTAATTTGTATTATTCAATTGATATTCCTTGAAGTAAAGCATATCTAAATATGCACACTATATATGATGTTTTGTTTGATGCACAAAGAAGCTTTGTGTGATTGGCTCATGTGCATACTTTTCTTTTTTCTTTTGCAACTAAGGATATGTAGAAAATGAAGACAGGAACAATAATAGAAGAAATTGGTTATGTTTTTTAAATTTCTATTCTCTATCTAAATTCTGAAATAGAATTTTTGGTTTTGTAGGACTATGATAACATTGTTATATTTTGGCTGTTTTTTTATCTATAATTATGTAATTTTAATACACATATATTTGTATTATTAGAGCAAGAAGATGAGGGACATGAGGAAGAGGGGATAGATGCACAGGAGGATCAACCATTTGAAAATGAATGTACCTCTCAAGAGCAACAACCATCCACCTCCACAGTGCAAAGAGAAGAAGGGGCGAGTAAGTGATTTTATAAAAACAAACAATAGTTATTATATATTTTAATGCAATATGTATGCAATTAGTTTACATGCCGAGAGCAGTGATGATAATTTGTTGGGTAATGTATATTTTGAATTTATAATCTATGCTGTTAATTTTCTAATGTTATTTGTATTTTGTTGTAGGTGTTCGTGAATTACTACAAACCATGCAGGACAGTTCTATATTATTATTCAATAGTAGGTTATCTTAGAATTGTAATGTTCATTTTTGTTTTTATATTAATGAATGTAACATATTAATAATACATATTTTCCATGTAATACACAGAAGATCATGTTGAAATCAATGTGGAACCTCTGGTTGAGGATTCTGCATGTCCAGAAGATGAGGATGAGACTCAAATTGAGGGACACACACCAGAGGGACCAACCCCACCTAATTTAGAAACTCCACAGAATATCATGGGCAATGAATCTGAGGAAGATGAAAGACCAGAACAATTGATAAACCAAGAAGATTTAACAGGCAGGGGAAATGAAATACAAAACCTCACAGACATGGCTTTGGGATTTAGGAATGAGCAAAGTGCTTTTTTTAAAGAAATGTTAAGATTGCAAGAAGAAAGAAATGCAATATTAAAAGCAGAAGCTGAATTTAAAAGGGATTATTACACCAAAAAAATAGAAATTTTGAATAGAAGATTTTCTAATCAATAATTACTTATTAATATTTTTTGTTTTTGCACTTTATTGTTGAAAATAAATGTTCAAAGTTTTTCATGTTGAAAAGTTGAGCACTCATATTTTTGTAATGTTTAAGTTAGATTTGCAAAACTGTTTAAAAATGTTCAATAAGTATTTGCTAATTGCTATTAAAATTTTAAAAATTGTATGTAAATCTAATAAAAAATTCAAGCTGTTGATTTTTTTTTCACAATTTTATTCAAATAATATAATTAAAATTCTTTAATTAACTAATAAACACAACTTTTTTTCATCTGTATGATTATATAACAGTAGTGATGATTATTCGGCTCCAATTTTTACACAAGTCCTGTGTTATCCATGGTTTCTGTAATACAATGTGAAAGGAAATTAGAAATTTAGAAAAATAATACACATTCTTTGCAAAAAACTAAAAAAAAAAGAAAAACAACTTACATGAAAAATATCTCTCAATAATTTCCATACGGTTTTGAACACCGGCCCTAGTAGTGTGCCTGTTTAATATGTCTTGGGGGACATAGATGTCATCAGTATGATCCTCAGGACACAATTCATCTTGGTTTCCTTGAGATATTGCAATATTATGCAAAATGCAGCATACTAGAATAATGTAATTGCACTTCTCTGGTGAGTATTGCAAGTCTCCCCCTGACCTGTCCAACACCCGAAATCTCATCTTTAACACACTGAAGGTTCTCTCGATAGCACTTCTTGTACTACGGTGTGACTTGTTGAATTTTATCTCTGCCCGTGTATGAGGCGATGGTACTGGGGTCAAAAGCCAAGGCCTACATGGATAACCACTGTCACCTACAAATAAAGAAAAATTTTACATTTTATTACATTGTAAAACAATACTTAGTAAATCTATATGTTCTTTTAGCAATACAGAAATAAAGAAATAAAATAAATAAAAAGATAATAAAAATAATTCTAAAAAAATAATAAAAAAAATAATAAAAATTGTCTGAGAAGGTATATACATATTTAAAAATTCAATGTCCTTCAAAATTGGAAAACAAAATTAAACATAACACAAAAAAATATAAAGTTAAACTCACGCAATAGCCAACCATGTGGCATGTCTCCACGTTCAAACAATGTAAATAATGCAGATTGTTTGAGAATGTGGTAATCGTGGCAAGAACCAGGAAATCCTGACCGCACTGCCCAAATTTTTAAGTTGGCATCACACACAGCCTGAACATTAAGGGAATGGAAGCTTTTGCGATTCCTGTATTGCTCCTCCCTTAAAGATGGTGGTCTTAAAGCTATGTGGGTGCAATCAATGGCACCAAGAACATTAGGCATACCAGCAACTTGATAAAATGATGCCTTAACTGTGTGCCATTCTTGCACATTCCTGGGCACAAAAATAAACTTATTTAGATGTTTCAAAATAGATTTTAAAACAATTCTTAGATGCCTGCAAAATGAAGGCTGGCTAATGCCCACCACAGCACTAGAGACTGCCTGAAATGAACCGGCTGACAAGAAATGCAAAACTGCCAATAATTTTAAAAGTCCAGGTATCGCCCTTCTTCTTCTTGTCCTAGGTTCAATGTCATTTTGGATCAGAGAGTAAAGATTTATTATACTCTCCCTATTTATCCTAAATCTTTGTTTAATCTCCTTATCAGACAATGCTTGTAGTCCACACTGGGGTAAAAAAAACTCTGGGCACTCTTTGGCGTCTCCGTAAGGGCATATTACCATCATCAAGACGATTTTCACGGCCCCTTGCCAAAGAAATAGCAGCCAACAGTAGAAAATATTCCATATTCTCTCTCGCAAAAAATGAAGTAAATGAAATGTTCTCCACAGTGGATAAGGAGAACTTTGGAGGGCATAATTGTAGGAGAATATTAGGTTCTCCCATGGCTCAAAATAATGATAAATATGAAATTTGG
The DNA here is from genome assembly GCF_027579735.1 of Bombina bombina. NCBI lineage: Eukaryota > Metazoa > Chordata > Amphibia > Anura > Bombinatoridae > Bombina > Bombina bombina. Next base: position 85,835,612 of record NC_069502.1, on the reverse strand, counting down.
CGATCAGTCAGTCGATTTGCTGAAAATACGACCGAAAAAGCGCTGTTTTAAGCTTCAATTGGCGCACATGTGCGCCTTGGCGAGATCAAATAGAGTGGTCGGATTTTTCGATCGTAAATCATTTTTTTTGGTCGGATTTTGTTTTAATAAATGGGAGAGAATTTACGCCAGCATATTAATGTAGGAGAATTGCAATGATAAATGGAGCCCTAAATGGCTAATTTTGTAGTTCCTCTGTTTCTCAATCACAAAGTAATGGTGAAAACGTCCCAAAGCACCTTTTGTTTAAATCTGTGTAGTAATAACTTGCTAATAAAGTATTCTCTCAGCCTGTATATTCAATATTTATAACGATGGTGTAAAAGGATACAAGCAAGTATTGACATAATATCATCAAATGGCACAGGTACAGTTAAGGATCCACGGACAAATAGAAACAAGTTTCATATAACAGTACCTTTGGCTTTTGTCACCTTCAATGTTAAATCCCCACACCAGAAAAAATTGGTAACTTCAGACTTAAATGTCAACCGGTCCTACTCACCGCAGGGAAGGGAGAAACCGTTATAG